>NC_140417.1:101700486-101725486 GCF_965140295.1 Lepidochelys olivacea | reverse complement strand
AGAAATGTTTTCATAACAACATTTATGTGTGCATTTTTGTCTTTAAAAATAAAAATGCCAAACTGTGCGGAGATACCTGCATCAAGTTTACAATCCAGTCATTGCAGCACCTGCTAATGCAATCGCATGAGCAAGTAAAACTGGTTAGAAACAGACTAGTCTAATTTCAGGGCCACACCAATGCCCCCACAAAAGGTACAGGGCACTCCATGAATTTCAGCATGTTCAGTTTCTGTGAGGTGATTTGGCTGGGAGTTGGGAAACAGGATTCATTCCCATTCCATAGAAAGAGCAGGTCTCAAGACTGTCTGAATCCATGGTTCAGAAATCTCCAAAAGTTTGAGGGACAATAATGCTGTGGAGAGTGGACATTGGCCCTGGCCTTTCACAGTCACACACCCTCCCAAACTACTGATTCCCACAAGAGTGGAGAAGGTTTCCATGCATGGGAGGGTTTACGCCATTTAGGCAAAACTGTTCCCTCTAATGAAATGTGAGGCAATGTTGTGGATAATCCTATTCTATTTCTAGATGGCATGGCAGATAGCAGCCCTGAGATAACAGGTTGCTGTAGCTCCCACTGAGGATTGAGGGAGCATGAAGATGACACATAACCCTTGCGTCCTGCAAAAAGACCCATAACAGGACCATAAGATATATCTTAAAGGTGATTTGCAGTACATCTGGGTGTTTATGGAGTTTATATATAAATGCGCAGACTGTGCATGTGTGTGTGGAATGACCTAAAATATCAGGACCCCCCCCACTCCATCCACCACCACTCCAGGTATGAGGGCAGGGCCAGCGCATGAAACAGGACCACATGGGTGGAGCAATGGTGGGGGGGATGTCTTGATGTGCATAGGCCCCTGGATTGCCCTTATCCACTCCTGATTCAGCATATTTGTCCATTAGAACTGACCGGTTTTCTGCTTGCAGATTCTGCTGTAACCAGATTCAAGTGCATTGCTGGCTGGCTCATGTCTGTGTTGCCATCTTAAAGGCCTCTCAGCTCATCATGTCACACTTATCATACAATCTAGCTAAAACCTGTAATGGTACGTTGAACCTGTTAAATTTTTCACCACTGACTAGGCACCACTTCTCCAGACATCAGTCCCATGCACCGTATTTCACAAAGATTTGATACTTTGGAATTATTTAAAAAAAAAACTTTAAAAAGAGTAACTTGAATTTACAATGTGCATGAAACATTGAAATACCAGGTTCAGATTAATTGTATGGTACATCCTTTCCCTACCTTCGTATGCACTTTGACCAGTGTTACACCCAGTTAACTACCCAATCAACTACCCATTTAAGTAGTCTTAATGATCACACAGGGACCAATCCTGCATTGCACACATTAAGTATACTTATTTCTGCACAGAGTTCGACTGACAATGGGAGTGGGAGTAACTGAACTCATGGACATAGGCATTACATTTTGGAGGAAAGGCAATTAAGGACCTAATCCAGCATCCACTGAAGTCAAGGAGAAGGCTCCCATTGATTTAAGTGGGAGTTGGATTGGGATTTTAGGCCCTTATCCTTCAGGTTTTCACATTTGTTTAATTTTACACATTGATTTACTTTATCAGTGGGACTACACACATGTAAAATTAGTCTTTGCAGTATCAGAGCCTGGCACTGTGAGATCTTCAGGCAAAATGCCTTCGACCCAAGTCTCCGATGTCTTGCACCGTATGCCAGTGCAAAATTAGTACAAAATAGGTGTAAAATGCTGCCAGATCAGTATGGTCTTGTTTTACACCCACTTTGCAGAGATGTAATTGATTGCTCAGAGTGCAAGGCCAAGGTGAATCAGGCCCTGTGTACTGTTGAAAAGCACCATCCACACCACTAATGCAATACCAATAATAATGTAGAATGCTGTTTGGTTTTTAAAATTGTATTTCGTAATTGTAGCTTTAATCACAAGGAAATAACGATGTAACAATAGTAAATAAAATTTACCTGTCCCTGGGAGGTGGTTTGCAGGCTGCATCTACATCTGTGTTCTATGGTCAATATACCGTTCCTCTGTGGTTTGTAGCTGGTCTGGACTTTTTGGGAGCTCTAAAAGAAAAGCAGGTAAACCTTAAAATACACTATTTTTTAAATGCATTTGCAAGTCACCTTTTACTCGCTTTTATAAGTTTAAGTCAAACCATTCTCATTACTCAAATGCTTTTTTTAAATCTCTAATGCATGTTTAACTGGTAATGTTAAAAATGAGTGTGCCAACTGCCATTGATATGCAATGTAGGGCATTGCTCTTTTGAACCCATTTTCATGTCACTGGGCCTGCTAAATTCAGTTACTCTTAATTGGCCTTGTTGCATATAGCAGTTGAGAGTGGCTACAGTTTATGTCATGAATTGTAATAACAACAAAGTCATAGTGTCATAGATCCATAATGGTTCTAAGTTTACATGTGCAATTATTAGCATTGAAAGCCAAAAAACATTTAAAATCCCTATCACAAATTCTGCTGCCCTTCCTCATGCTGAATATTACCTTACTCCCCAGGTAATCCCATTAGGAACAATTTGACTTGCCGTTCTCTCTCATGCTGGGTATTTCTGTACATCGTAAGTACTCCCATTGGGCCTGATTCTGCACCCCCTCTTACTCGTGTTGAGCGTTACCTTACTCCTCTGGGTGGAATCCTCAGTTGCACTGACTTCATGTTTGATGAGCAGTTGTTCAGGAGTTGAACTGGTACCTAGCACTAGTTCGAGTAGTCTCTGGCCCAGGCTGGCTGGGAGAGGAGGGGAGGGAGAGTGAGTAATATATAGCTAGCTACTCTGACTTAATGACATCTTAAGCTTTTCACACACAAGAGGAGTCCTCAACTGCCTTAAATGCTTTATGGTCCTGCTTCCACATCTGATAGCACAAAGGTATCTTCGCAGGGGCCAAGGATCTGGCCTACTGACTTCACTGGGACTTCTCACAAAGGAAGATACTGTTCAGTATGAATAAGGGTAGCAAAATCTGACTAAAAAAGAAATCCAAACACCTTCTAGTTCCTTCGAGTAGAAAACAGCAATATTCTTCTTTATTAAAAGAAATCAGAAGAAATTTGTATTGTGGCCAAAGTATTTCATGACAAGTTCCAGTAAGAGAAAATGCTTACATCTGATTGATAAAAGTGTTGTATATCATTCTAAATGCAAGTCAGCATCTAACTACAGTGGCACTGGCTGTCATACTATAATAATTAGATTGACCTATACCGAAAGCCTGGATCGGAACATGCCTGCATGTTGGATATAAATTTTTATCCTAATTGGCGAAACCAAACCTCAAGCCTAAGAACCCCTGACATATGGAGCTATCTGGATCCAAATCATGTAGGATCTTATGGCCTGTCTCCAATAATTAGTATTATTCTTTTTAAATATTGGTGGAAATCACACCTTTCATCATTTGCAGCTGGATGTGCATGAGTACCCTTTCCTCCAGCCTGGTGCTCCCAAAGAACAAGTAATGAAGAATAAAGAAAATGGGCCCAGGGTGAGTGCCAAACTAAAAGTTCTCATGCAAAACTTCTAGTAGTTGCAATAGTAACGGTAGTGATGATGGCAACAATCATTTCTAGCCTAGCAGGGTTTTTTTTTATGAAAATGTTAGTAAAAGGTGCAGAGCTGGAAACAAATGACTTTACTTCAGTCCCTTTATTGCAAAAACATAATGAAGTGCCAGCCAAGAAGTAAATTCATTGCAAATTGTATTAAAGGTTTTGGACCAGAGTGAAGCTGTTACAAACTACATCTGTAAAAATTGTGTAATTATTATGGGTGGGTAAAAGTCTGGCAAGAATTATTTTCTTAAGTAAAGCCTAAAACAGAACAGATGTGCTGTAACTGACCTTTTTTTTTTCTCGCCAGCAACTAATTCTGTAGAAATATTTGTTCTAATTTATCATGTATTCAATGTATTTCAAATTAACAAGACAATTGTTAATTTTTGTCACTGTCTCTGTTTTAATTCTTAAGAAAAGAAAGAATTGTCTCAAGGAAAGAAAATTAATTTCTTGTATTGCGCATTGAAAACCAAAGTCTTTTGTTAAATGGAGGAGAAAATATATATTTAGAGGGAGAGCTAGGGCACTATAGTTAAATGTCAAGGTCTGCTAAAATCAAAGGTAAGAGGGGCAAGTGACAGTGAAATGTAAGTAGAAAACCATAAATGTAAAGCAACACCACTATTTTGGGGATGGGGTGGAATGAGAAAAATAGCCAAAGACAAAGATAGGCAGTTTGGGTCTGGAAGTAATTATGGTCAAGTGAAGACAACTGAATTCCGTATTACCTTGGTGGATGTCTGTAAAGGCAGTTTGGGGAGGTATTTTGGTAAGGTTTACTTTTTGGAGCTTAGCAACATAAATTTGTTGTCACTGAACTATTAAATAAAATAGACACATTGGCAAAGAGCACATAGCAGAGGGATGGAACTGATTAAGGGACAGCCTATGAAATAATAGCTTAAATGGGCCCAGGGCAGGATTTTAATATCCCATGACAACACTCAATTGTCAAATTCAGCTAGAGTGTCCAGGATGCTACTAAAATTAAGCCAGAAATTCCTAGATTTATTCTACTTTTTTTCTACAGTTAAGAACAGGAAATGCCAGTAAGCTGTGAGAATCTAAGCAAGAAATAAGAAACTGGGAAGAAAAGAGGATGGCCTAAAATTTTATGAGATTTCTGCCATTAAATCTATAACAAATGTCTTTCACCTACACACGATAAAGAGGCAATGTGGGATTTTAATTGGACTTTTGGCTTTTCTTCATTTGATTTAAACCTAGGTAGAATTTCAAACAATAACACTGGAACACCTGGTTAACACGTTAGATGATATGTAGAGTTGTAAATTGTGGTTTTAATAGGTGTTCACTAGGGGATTGAAAAGGGTCCCATTGTTCGACTTGGCAGATATTAAAAAAAGTTCATGAACTACTGGGATTTAAAACCTGCTCACATGATTTTAATATTACTCCAATAATGTAATTTGATAATTTGACCTGTGTTGTGGCCAATTTGTGGATGGAGACTCTAATGGCCATGTTATGTGATTAAAATGGCCTGATACAGCACTAATCCTAACTTCCATTTTAATTTATTATAACAGTCCAATTTAGAGGACAGCAATGGTTACTAATATCCAAACCCCATCATCTTGTATGGGCATAATCAAAGAAATACATAGTGGAATTCTGCTCCCAAGAATAAACACAACCTACATATTTTCTGCACATTGCTCAGCTGTGAGGACTTCGGAAGACACATTTTCTTTCTTTCTTTTATTTAAGAAAAAGGAGTCCCCACATTTAATTAAAGTAACTTGCTGTTTGTCACTTTAAAATATATTCTCATCCATTTTACCCATGTTTTGAGATGCTCAGTCTCAGAAGTTGTGCCAAAGAGGGACTGGGCTTATTTGATATTTTAAAGTGATGGATTTCAAAAGTATTGTTTCGTGTTTGCCCTTGTCCTTACATTGGCAAAATTCCTATACTTCTTGTGAGGAGATGTTTAAAATAAAGACAGTCAACTTTTCTTTTACTTTTCTCTCCCAGCTCCAGATTCCCATCACATCTGGAGCCATGATTTAACTTTAGCTGTTGTTTGCCATTAGTTCTTTTTCTCCCTGTTTGAGATTCCTCCTCTGATCCCCAGTAATTAAAAACAATAATGATCTTTTCCCTTTACACCCAACCTTCACCTCGGCTTCAGTTTCCCACTCTTATCCCCATTGTTATCCCTACTGCCTGAAAATATTTAATAGCTAAATGTGACCTCCCTTAGACTCTGATTCAGCAAAGCATTTAAGAATTTGCTTAACTTTAAACACATTCTTACATGCTTTGCTGAATCAGGGCCTCTTCTCATCTAATTGCTGTTCTCCCATGATTATGTTAACTGTATGGTGACAGAAAAATCTTAGCAAACAGCTCATAGACTCATAGACCTTGAGGCCAGAAAGGACCATCATGATCATCTAGTCCTGTTCATTGCAGGCCACAGAACCTCACCCACCCACTCCTGTAAAAGACCTATCACCTCTGGCTGAGTTACCGAAGTCCTCAAATCATGATTTAAAGACTTCAAGTTATGGACAATTCACCATTTACACTAATTTAAACTGGCAAGTGACCCGTGTCCTACACTTCAGAGGAAGGTTAAAACCCTTCAGGGTCTCTGCCAATCTGACCTGAGGGAAAATTCCTTTCTGACCCCAAATATGGGAATGAATGAGAGCCTGAACATGTGGGTAAGATCCTGAACAGCCAGGCACCTGGGAAAGAATTCTTCGTAGTAACTCAGGCACATCTAGTGTCCCATCACCAGCCATTGAAGATATTTGCAGCTAGCAGTCACAGATCAGCTACATGACATTGTAGACAGTCTCATCATACCATCCCCTCCATAAACTTATCAAGCTCAGTCTTGAACCCAGATAGGTTTGCTCATTGATGATTGCAGCAGTTTCTATGTCCCATACAGTTGATGCATTCAGCATAAGGGAGCAAAGCAAACTGGATTCAGGAGATAAGTGAAGGGGTAAGTCTCTGCATTTCATGGGAGTGTTAGCTGGTCTACTCTAGACTTTTATCCTGAATTTTTCCCACCATTGGTACCATCAGTTCACTTCCACCAGTGGTAGCAATGGGTGCCTGTCAAGGTTCCTCCCCCACTCTGAACTCTAGGGTACAGATGTGGGGACCTGCATGAAAAACCTCCTAAGCTTATCTTTACCAGCTTAGGTCAAAACTTCCCCAAGGTACAAAATATTACACCCGTTATCCTTGGACTGGCCGCTACCACCACCAAACTAATACTGGTTACTGGGGAAGAGCTGTTTGGACGCGTCCTTCCCCCCAAAATACTTCCCAAAACCTTGCACCCCACTTCCTGGACAAGGTTTGGTAAAAAGCCTCACCAATTTGCATAGGTGACCACAGACCCAAACCCTTGGATCTGAGAACAATGAAAAAGCATTCAGTTTTTTACAAGAAGACTTTTAATAAAAAATAGAAGTAAATAGAAATAAAGAAATCCCCCCTGTAAAATCAGGATGGTAGATATCTTACAGGGTAATTAGATTCAAAAACATAGAGAACCCCTCTAGGCAAAACCTTAAGTTACAAAAAAGATACACAGACAGAAATAGTTATTCTATTCAGCACAATTCTTTTCTCAGCCATTTAAAGAAATCATAATCTAACACATACCTAGCTAGATTACTTACTAAAAGTTCTAAGACTCCATTCCTGGTCTATCCCCGGCCAAGACGACTACAGACAGACACAGACCCTTTGTTTCTCTCCCTCCTCCCAGCTTTTGAAAGTATCTTGTCTCCTCATTGGTCATTTTGGTCAGGTGCCAGCGAGGTTACCTTTAGCTTCTTAACCCTTTACAGGTGAGAGGAGCTTTCCCCTGGCCAGGAGGGATTTCAAAGGGGTTTACCCTTCCCTTTATATTTATGACAGTGCCCAAGGGTAGACAGGACACCAGTATCTGGCAACATTTAACCACTGTTTCATCTAAGCCTTCTTTGAGCAGGCTTAGGCATCATGGTGGCTGAAACACCAGCTGCTGCCAGCACCTTATCTGATTAGGACATGCAGTATTGCTGCCACCAGTGGTAGCAATGATGGAAAATTTCCGGGGAAAAAGCCTAATAGACTTTGATGAATGAGCCCATTAAGGCTGAATAGCTGTTGAATTACTTGCTGAAATGTATATTTACATACTGTGTGGGTGTTCATAGAGAGAGGTGGGCAAAAGCCATAACATTTGGATCTGGATTTTTACTTCTGCTTAGATTTTAGGGTTCTTTGGAACTAAGTTCAATCCATTATGGAAAGGGAGGCAGTTGTGAAATTCACAGCTATATTCTGAACTGTGACCCACTTGGATACACATGTAAAAACTGGGACTATTTAGTATTGGGGCTTTAGGGTGGGCTAATCGCGAACATAAAGGATACAGTATACACATTCTCGTGCTGGTCAAACAGTCTGTGGCAAATAATGTACTCAATGAATTTTGCATTTTATTCTCTTTGTGAACTATCTTAGAACAACTCAGGATTTTCTTGAAGATATTCGTTATTAATTCATTATTTTTCAGTTAATAATTCTCCTTTTGCAGATTATCTGTGACCAGGTCATTGAAAAATTCACGCAGTGTTGGTTAGTTATGTAAGCCATGTGTTATTTTTGGTGTTCTGTAATTTGGATGAGTTATGTAACTACACAACACAATGCAAACAGCAAATTTTGCAGTTGAATATACAATCTGAGCAAACCATTTGAACCTGATATTCATCTCAATAAAATGCATTGTCTAGAACATTTGCAGAAAGAAAACACTAAATGGGCACAATGTACACTTTGAAGAAACAAACTCATTGAAAAGAAATAAAATGTATATTCACAGAAAGTGTTTTGCCATTTTGCTCAGCTCTAAAATGTTTCTGTATACCATTCATAATACCCTTTGTATCTTTGGATCTCCTAACACAGTCTGATTGGCTGAGACATGGCTATGCGTCCTTAAATAGTTCTGCACTATTAACAGGTAGGTAAAATGTGTTTTTTTAAAAATCCACTGTTGCCTATTAACCATTAGTTAAAGCAAGAGAAGGAGTTATTTTTTATCATTATTAATATACATTCATATTAAGGTAGTGTTTAGAAATCCCAAACAGGATCAGGGCCCCATCATGCAAGGAATTGTGTAGACACACATATGATGAAACAATTCCTGCCTTGGGAATTGCATTAGAAAGCAATAAAACTATTGTCTCAATTCTGTACTTCACTTTTCTCAGTTTTTCTTAGTTCTTTCTTTACTGAAACGGCAGCCTGAAGTACTTTTGTAGCATTGCATAGAAAACCAATACACTGGCCCACTATCCATTTAGAAGACAGACTGTATCACTGCAAATATGAGCATCTTTGCTGTACAGGAAGGCTGATGCAGTACACACAAATAACTTTTACACCATTTTGTTTTGAAAAATGTAGTAAAGTCTGATTAAATGAATGCCTTCTATTTTCAAGTGGTAATTGTATAAAATATACATAGGTAAAAATCAACTTTTGGGGCAGAAAAATTAGCTTGAGTAGGATCATGATTTGGTTTATGGCATTGTGCTCACACAAGTAAAATGCTTCCCTCTGCTTCTGTGTGCATAAGCAAGCATGCCCTGGTAGATTCTGGTAGATGGAACCATGCATAACTCAGGAGTGCTGCCCCTTAGGCCTGGTCCCAGCTTCTTTGCGGATTCATGGCAGCCCTGTGGTTTTCCATTATGGCAGCTGGGAAGGGTGGAGGCCAGTAGTTCTTTGCAGATTCTCCTTCCTAAACCTGAAGATATAGAAGACAGAGAGCCTGATTCTCCTCTACCTTGTACCTCATATAATCATTTATATATGTGCCATATGAGTGCAGACTGGATATAAAATATAGAGGAATGGTAGCATTTTATACCACTCTACACTCACTCTGCAGTAACTTACACTGTGTACCCCAATGCATCCCCCTTCTCCCTGCTCAGGAGCAACCATGTCTAGGGGATCTTTGTTAGACCAATAATGTCCAAAAGCAAGGTCGACAGGGAAGACAGGCCTCCACATGGATGCCTCTTGTCTCCTTTGGAATCTGGCAGTTACTTGGGCATAAGGGGTAAAACTGCCTGCCTCTTTCACTGTGGAAAATGCTTCCTACCTCACTCCTAGTGCACACGCACATTGAAGGTAACAGAGTTTCCACTCCCTTACATAGAGCATGGGGGAAACAATGACCCAGTGAGCCCAATTCTCTATTTCCATACTGAATAAACTCCCTTCGGAGCTTCTGTGAACAAACCTCAATAAACTGGAGGTTCTGTTTTGTTTGTATAAGCATGCAAATAATTGGAGGTGTATCCTTATCTTTTTCATAGCCAGGAAGTCTACAAATATTCTTGCAAGTTCCATCAAAGTCAGCAGTACAGCAAGAATAATCTTTCCCTGGTGGTATTTCGGTATAGAACGCAACTGAACTGTTATCCTAGTTGTCCATCATAACACTTCACAAAACATCAGCTTCTAGTCCAATCTCAAACCAGGAACTGAAGAGATATGGAAAAATGAACAAAACAAACACATTCAAATTATTAACTGCACTCTTTAGAATCTAAGAATAGGTCCAATCTGAATACAATTTCTGAGATGGACTGCAAACCCTGTGAGCATCAAAACCCTCCAGAAGCCCCACTTCACCTATGCTGCCTGCAGGGAACTAGCCAGCTGATTATGACAAGCTAGTGCATACTTGAGGATAGTCAGTTTAGCTATTAAAACGTTGAGTTACCAAGATGTGACCCATTATTACCTTGATAACCTTACTTATATATTGTACCTATCTCTCTATTTGTGTTTTAGATGACAAGGCCTTTGGAGTATGGGCATTGCCTTCCTTTATGATCCTAAAGCCCCTAACACACTGATGATTACAATAGAAATAAATAATAGTAATGATTAAAAATAATTTAAGTAGAGGGGAACCTGAACACCAGATTCAAAATCTTCTCCTCCATACTTTCAGGAAGTTAGGGTCTGGTTCAGAATGTGCATCTCAAAACTGTGATTCAGGCCAATCACTAACTGTGAGTTTTGGTCAAAGGTTTGAGGAAATTCTTATTCTGTTGAAACGTTCCTAAGAGATGTAAAGCTAGCTCCACATCTCATTACACCATTGCAAACCCAGAATCATTTCATTGGGGTTAATGGAATTATTCTGGATTTATACTGATATAGTGAGATCAGAATAGTGACCTTTACAATAACAAATAAATAGTGCTTGTTCTAAGACCAATAGCTATAAAATATTCCGTTGCATGGAAAAAGTTATTGAAATAGAGCCTGTTCTTGGAGTTCTTATGTAGGTTAAATTCCCACTGAACTGGAAATACTATAAAAGAACTGTATGTCACAATTGTGTGAAACACTCCATAAAATGTTTAGTTATGTTTTATACCAACACAGTTTGGCTAAATGTCTGATCTAATGGGGGCTTATCCAAACCAAATAGAACCTCCAAACCTTTTGAGGTTCACCATTACTAATACATATATACTAAACACACAGTGCCAACCACTGAAAGATAGCAGGGTCTCAATAGGCCCAGAGTGAAATCTTTAGTAAGCCCCATGAGTGACTCATTCATTTCAACAGGAAATGCCATGGGAATCATGAGGCTCCACTCAGTTTTCAGCAGTTGGCACTAAATATATATGATTAAACATTGCACATAAAGCTAAACATGGTTTCGGAAAAATATCACTGCCAAATGAACCATGCAATTTCACAATATTCTTGCAGTATTTGGAAAGCAGTCTTAGTTAGAATATTTCTTTCCATGTGCAGTATTGGTTTGTATTTTATTTTGTTAATAAAAAGGACGTACTGTAAAATTGGTTTGAATGATTTAGTCCATGTATACTATTAACAGCTGAACTTGTACTGTTAAATGTTCAGTTTAAGCACATATCCAGATACCTGTCCTCCTCTAAATCAACAGTTTCCCTCCAGAGTGATGTCAATAGACTGCTGCACATGGTACCTTTTTTTTTTTTAATAATATCTTCATTTTAATGTGGATATTGCCTTGTCACCTGGGAGCAGCGTTCTATTGAAATTCTAATGGGAGACCATATTCTTTAACATTAGAATATTGAGGGCCTGTGTAGACACAGTGCAGAATGAGAGCTGTGGTATTAACTGATTTTTTTTTCTGTTCCATGAGAGGGGCCTATGTGGGTCAGGTTTTCAGGTTTTCCCTTCATATTTGCCTTCAGTTTCATAGCAACAATAATCTTAAACTTTATATTCAGTGGAGGAAAAAGGAATCAGAAAGCACCTGAATTACTGTACAGTACAAGGGAATTTAATTAAGAATATACACATTAGAATTTCAGTGGGATTGCCTATTTAATGTTACTTTATTAAGCCTTCTATCAAATCCTTTTTTATGTATATCAGTTGATATACAATTAATCTGTTCTCTTGTGAGAAAAAAATAGCACCTGAGGTGGATGAAAAGTGTCAGATTATAATAATTATAAGCAGCTGTTCACTTGGAATCACCTCTGGCCTACATGGGGGATGCTGTGAGTTACCACTCCTCACCACAGCCCACCTCATTAGACTTGACCTTCCCAGCTGGGGATTTCATTTGTGTTTTTTTAATGGGTTTGTATACTGCAAATCACACCACCTCATGAAGACTAGTTCTTTGTCGCTGTAACAAAAGAGAGAAATGCAACTTTAAAAAAAAAATGCAGCTACTGTATACTGGCAGGATACCAACAGTAATGTAGGTGACTACTGAACTACTGACTGTGGTAAACTAGATCATACCAGTGCCTTAGCTGGGATAAATGCATTTTCTTAGCTTTCAAGCTACTCTATTCTGTTCAGTTTCCAGGGGAAAAAAAGTAATTATTTCACTTTTGAGTATGATGACCATCTACTGAAAACTCTAGCTTCAAATAGCATTGAGGTATAGATTCAAGCAAAACCATATCTACAAAGGACAGCTTCTTCCTCCTAGACAAAGAAGAGTCAACTTAGCACATCTATGAATTCATATGGAAAGTGAATGCAAGATATGCATATATATGTGTGTGTAGGTATAGCTCCATTGCTCTTGTGTGTGAGTGTGTGAGCATGTGTCTATTATACACCATATATATGTACACACACACATATATATAAAATTAAGAGATAAAAAAAGCTCTGAACAATATATCTGGTTTCTTTTCCCCTTCCATTTATGTTTGTAATAAACTCACTCTCATACAATTAGCCTCAATTGTTTTTATATCTTCTGAGGCAATAATATAGGCAGCCTAGGGAATACAGTAGTAATCCGTATACCTGTGTTCATTTACCCAAATCACTATGGTTACAGCCAGGGCAAATTGTTTACTGTGAGAATCTTTGGAGCCCCTTTCCAGATACTAATGACCTTTCTGTTCATCCAATAACATCAACAAACCAGGGAGGCTGCCCACACCATTAAAGCCAATTGCCTCTCAAGTTACTGAGGGACTTGTGCTTTTCCTCATTTATTTTCTCTCATCTGATGTAACTCACATGCCACTTTCTTGTCTTTAAAGAAGGGGAAAAACTGTGGATTATTGATTTGCTTCTGAACAGAAGACCAACCTAAAAGCCCCAATGAATTGTCACTCATTATTGAAATTACTGAACACTAATTAAACTGGCAGCTCAAATCCCAGCAGGCCACACTCATCTGAAGCTGAAATTCAGACACTTGGACAGTGGAAGAGAGAAAGCGTTAGCAACCACCAGGATTGTAATAAGCTTTGCATTAATTTTTGTTTCTTAAAGGCACATGCAGGGTTTTTCATGGTATAGTCTACATGCTACCTGTAATAAGATTAAAATTTGCAAGGCATCGCTTCCTAGTTTTCTTGCAGTGGGTACTATTTCAGATTAGAGACTGAGCATTCCCAACCAAAACAAGAACTCTGTTTTTTTATTGTAACAAACAAAACACAGTACAGCATTAAAGATGAGCACAGTACACTACCTGTCTAAGGAGAAGAAAGACTAAAAGGTATTGGCAGAAGAAATAGCTTCAGAATCAAATTGGTTAGGTGAAAGGAAACTGAGTCAGAATATATAAATACTTACATCACTTTGGTAGAGTTTCTCAAGCAATAATAAATGTTAAAGATCCTTTAGAATTCATAGAGCTCGATTTATAAAAATATCTTTGGCCCATTTTCACAGGATGCTCAAACTACATATAAATTATGCATGCCTGTGGTTAATCAACCTTTTTTTCTCTTATTTTTCCCAGTGCCTGAGTAGTAACCCTTCATTTGTTCAACTTCAAAGAGGGCAGAGCCAGTGGAAAGGGGGCCGGTCTAAGTATTTAATTTATGGCATGTATGTTGTACTCAAGGGGGGACAGAGAGTGGCTGAAAAAAGAAAGCAGCACAAAGACATTTGTGGGAACTGTTGGAACAGTGATAATTACCATCTATTTTATAGAGCTATGACAGTGCTTACCACTTAAAAAAACCCAAACAAACCCATAACGACTGAAAGCAAAGAATAATTCAGTTTGCTTGAGTAACCATGAGACATACACTATATCTGAAGAGACCCTTGTTAAAGGTCACAGGAACAGATTCCTTTTAAAATATTATTTATGTATTCCTCCCACTCCAGAGCTAGCATTAGTATTTTGGATGGGTGTGCAAAACAGTTTTCCACCATACTCCCTTCACCCATCCACCCCCAACCAATATCTCTACCAAGTATGGATCAGCATGGTCACACCATTATGCACAGGTCGTAGCAAGAAGATTTTGCAGGGAATATGCCATCCTTAACTGACATGTTTTACACTATGAAAATTGTGTGTCTGCATAGTGAGGAGTCCTATTCCAGCTACTGCTGCAGAAATGGACTTCAGCTGCTTGTGTTGGAGTCTGTGCATAGCTGCCAACATTTAAAAAAGGTATTCAAGGGACAAATATCAAAATAAACAGGAGTAGGTATTACTACCCCCACTTTACAGCTGAGGAAACTAAGGTAGAAAGATTAAGTGATTTGACAAAGATCACAGGGTGCATCAATATCAGAGTCATGATGAAAATGCAGGTTTCCCTTGTTCTCTGTCCCATGCATTGTCCATAAGACTTTGTCACGCTATTGAGCTTCCCCCTCCTTGTGCTCAGAGGTGTCACTGGCTGCTCCGCAGAGGAGCCAGCTCAGCTGCATGAAGCCAACTGGGAGCTGGCAGTGGTCCTAGTATCATTAAATCCAGGCTTAGGGGAAATACTCAACTCCCCTTGATACACACACTATCTCTCTTGCATGCATGCGTGCTCTCTGTCTCTCTTTCACACACACAGCTAAAAACAGAGGGACTTTGGGGCTTGATTTTTAAGGAATCCGAAGGCCAGACCCAGGCAGTTGAACAGGGGACAGCAAATAGCTTGTGCTCTTTAGGAAGAGTCAGTGACATGTCTTGAACCCTAGCAATAAGTTTGCATCAGTGCATATTTTTAAGGTTATCTTCACAAGGAAAAGAGCTAAAAAAAACCAGTCCTGAAATTCTTGTTTAAATTTCTAGGTCCCTCTGCTAAATCAGGATGTTCTATCACTGTGCGTTTCATGTGCCCCAAAGACCGCCTTGGGTTCCCCACAACACCAAATGAAGGACAGACACAAAGGTTTCTAGAAGTGAGAGTTTCTGCTATAGTGCAATTTTCTTTGGGGGCAAGGATATGTGACTATTACTCTCTCTTACAAAGCTTATCAAATCCTGTCTTTGCTTTTTTTGACTTACTGCCAAATCTGTATTGCACCATATTGTACTGTTATCCTTTTACGCCCAGGTCCTGCAAATGAGTGGAGTTTGTGCCCATACAGTGTCAGTTGCAGGATCATGGCCTTAAATGAAACTTTTTGTGCAGAGGAGCTATACAAGGCCCTCCTTGCTCCACTTAAGGACTCAATCCTGCAAGGTGCTGAGCGCTCTGGCCATGTTCCAGCCAACTATTTAACAGGATTATTCTTGTGTATAAGGAGCTTGGCTGGATTGGGGCCAGAGTACTCAATGATTTGCAGGGTCAAGCCTTACTGTTTAGCATGAAGTTTAAATGGCAGGTAAGTGGCAGGTAAGTCCTAGTGTGAGCTCTCTGACTGAATATGAATTTCACAGTCTATGGCTACAGTGACATTTTTGCAAAGGTGGATTTCCATGGGTAATGGGGGTAAGTGCAGTAAAGTGCCACAGTAAAGTAGTGCAGTAAAGTGCCACCATTTTATTTTATTGAGAAGGGGGAGTGCTCTAAAGCAGAGGGATACTAACAAACAGCACAATATTTCCAGCCATCTCTTTTGTAAGACACGTTCAAGAGGAAAATAATTTCCATATGTTGGCACTGTGGCTTGACTTTTATATGGGTCAAAGGGATGTTTATTCCCCAGGTCCATGTTTGGTTTCCTTTAAAAAAGTCAAACTACATTTCCTTAAAATCTTGGGGTTATCACCTAAGACAAGGCTCTCAATAACACTATTTAATTCTCTAATTCCAGTTTAGAATTGAAGTCTATCTAAATCTTTACTTTTTCTTTAGGAAGATAAACCCTGTAGTCCAACAATATACAGTGAGAGAACAATGCATTAAAAAACATCTTTTAAATATGCCCAATCATGAGATTAAATGGACATTAAGCAGCAGGAGAAAGGCATACAATAAAACCTGCAGTTATCACAGTTCGGAATGAGAGAACCCCCAAAGGTTTGACGGTTTAGTTAAACATCCAAAAGTTTGAATACATTTCCAAACCTCATGGGCTGGAAATGAGCAGGCATTCTCACAAGATTTCCAATAACTTCTGGGTTTGGCCCGGGATGGCCACACTGCGAGAAGAGCCTTTGTCTCAGTACTTCAGTAATCCCACTTATTATATAGTTATTTGGGAAACTGAGAAGACTAGGTATTTAATCTGACTGAATACTTTAAAATCATTAGTGGAAAGTTTATTTTCTGTAAAAATCCAAGCTTCTCCAGTAAACTCATCATTAGAAATATCTACAGAAAAGGCAATTCACCCCAGTGAACAAAGGCTTCATGGTTACCACATGCAGAGGGATGAATTTCACATACAATTGTGCTACGATATGGCTCTTCCCTGATTTTATTTTTTATTTTTACTTCCTATGAGAATTAAACAGATTGAAATGTACTTAGTCTGGGAGTGAAGGGATTAATGTCTTAATTAACTGCCCAAAGAACAGTTTTACTAACTGGTTTGGTAGTACAGTGCCTCCATGATGGGCCTGTGATCCTGAGGCCGGAAGCAATAGACGTTTCTAAGTTTCAATGAAGAGATGAAATCTTTCTTAGGGACTGATCCTTGAAATCAATGAGGGACAGAAGAGCTAAATTCCACACTCACTCTCACACCCAGGAAGAACATTATTTTTTGACAGCTAAGTAAAATATTAGTTTTTCATGATCTTCATCATCACAGTAAAAGATAGGTGAGTATATTTTGTGTGTGGGCTTGTACATTTTCATGACCACTTTTCATGGCTGCAGTTGAGCACTTGAAACACAGACCCAGAGCATAGCAGGATGCTCTTCTCATTCTAAGTCAAAGGGAAAAGACGGTATGACTGGGCGTGAGCTTCAGGTTGCATTTTATGGGCAAACACTTAACAGATATGGTATCAAGGCATCTAAGAGATATCTGACAATAATAGTTCATGGAGTAACTAGATCAGGCACACAGACAAAAACATAACTTACTGAAAACTGAATAAGAAAGCATGCTTGGAAATGTATCAAGAGCACTCAGAATGTTTTCATGTCTTTGGGGAAAATACTTTCTAAATTATTTCAAACATTTTGATAATTTTTTTGGGAGGGGAGAGCTATCTCTTTGTGGACAAGAGCAGTTATGCAAGGACTGGCTTATTAAATAGCAGGGCATAAGTCAAGGCCAAGGAGTGACAGCTAAATAAGCTATTCAGAGCACCTCTGATGTGAAAAGAGGCAAACACAAACTGCACCCAGAAAGAGAATTTTGAAGATATGTTTTAAAATGCTGCTTCAGCTACTTCTTGAGACTGAGTCAACTACAGCCTAGAAAAGCTTGTTATTTAAGCACTTGAAAGAGACTATAGGCTCAAATTTAATCTTAGATACTCAGAAGGTATCTTGAAAAATTTGCAACTGCACATGCCCAGAAGTGTATTTTCTAAAATACACAGAGATGGGAGCCCACAGATTAGAAATGAGCCACAACAATTGAACTTAAAAGTTTTGTTTTTAATCTGTATCATGACCTTCCAATACCATATAACTGTTTCGTTCCATGTTTCTGAGAATGTGGGCTTTCTAAACATATGGTGAATTACATTCATGTTAGATGTCTTATCTCTTTTACTTATTATGCCGCTGATTGACTTTCTTACAATTTACACTTCTGAGGATGGGAATTTAAACCACCTAGGAATAGGAACCTACAATATTTACGATCCTGTAGCTTTAATAGAAACACACCTGTAGACATTTTCATTTTCCAAAGTTCTAAGAGAAATTAGGGATTTATAAGTCAGTAGTAAGAATGGTTTTCCTTAGACCGGTAAAACTAGGGGACCCAATATACTGTTTTAAGAGGACAAGAGAATAAAAGTGCTTGCACTCTCAGAAAAGAGAAAACCATTCTTCCTTTCGTAGAAGGAAAATCTTTATAAATCCCAAGAGTCCAGAAGGTTAAAGGACTAGCTTGTAAAATTTAGCTCATTAGTGAATGGGAACGCCTAGCCTATGTAAAGAGAAGTAAGAAATGTAGCTGTTTATGAATCAAGCAATTTTCCCTGTTTAGACTATTTCACTTGGTCCACATTTCCCCCCCTTTCTATAATAGACCCTACTTTGGGTTTGGCCACACTGAAAGACAAATGCAGCACCTCTAATGAAAGTAAGACTATTACCTTGGTCATCCCCAGCAACTGAACTTGCGTCCGTTACAAAGAAGAGTCTAGCTTGAGCTAAAGGACTGACTTTGCTAGTTAGCACCTGTAATTCCCTGTGCAACACACACTAATCTGTAGGTTCCAAAAAAACATTCAAAACTCCCCCCTATAAGTCTAACTGAACCGGTGTTTGTATTATTAGAAAATGTGCAAACAGAGGAAATGAAGTCAGAATAACCCACAACTGGAATCCATTCTTTCCCCACGTATATCTAAAAATACATCAACTTTACAGAGTCCTACTGAGATTGGATACCCTTTGGCCAGCCACAGCTTGTCTCTTGTAACTTTGTGGTATGACTTGCCAAGGCACTAACAGCATAACAATCTTTCTGGCATATTTCCCATCCCTTTCAAAGATCTGGTGCAGGAGAAAAATCTAGGCAATAACATGAAACACCTGTGTTCCGCTTCCTTTCTGATGTCATCTGGAATAGGCTGTGCTCTGCTCCCAATATCTTGGCTAGAGGAGTATGAGAAAATCTGGATTGCTGGCAAAACCAATAAAAAAATCTTGTTTTTGCCAGATATGAACAAAAGGACCCGGGGGGGGGGGAGAATTGGCGGCTTTATGAAGAATTTTTTCACTCTGACAAAAGGCAGTTTTCTCAGATCAAAATCTGTTTTCTCCATCCCTGAACCCGACCCCCCACTTATTAATATTTACTGTTGGTTTAGTAACTCAAATGTGGTAGGTGCTTTACAGAACATGCAGAAGACATGGTTTTCACCTTGTAAACGTACAAAAGAGATGAAAATCCAAGGGGTTACAAAGAAAACAAAAGGGAAAAAGAGAACGAGGGTGACAATTACAAGCTTATGTGGTTCACAGACTTGTTCATGCACCTTCAGGGGTTTTTAAGTAATGGGTTATTTGTTCTGTTTTTGCTGTAGTATTTTCTGCTCTTGTTAGTTAATATATTATAGAACCATATTAATTTGTGAGGATAGGAGGGTTTTTGTTGCTCTTCTGAAAATACGGCCACTTATTTTAGGTGTCTAAATGGGAGCTGAGCTCTTTTGAAAGTCGAGCCCTTAATATCTTTATGTCTTAGTTTATTTAGATGATAAACTCCTCAGGATATTGTACAATGTCTAGGACAAAGTGGCATTGATCGCAGGGAGGAATAATTACTATTCCAGTAGTAAAAATCACAATTATAATGATAATTTTCCCTAGATTAACAACTAGCCATTTCAGGCAAACATCACTATGTTGGTTATATTTTCAAGCTTTTCTTCACAATGATGAGGGCTAGAAATGATTTTAGTTTTAAAATGAAAGTTGAGAGTCTGATGTAATCATGTGATTCCAGTATCTTGGTCTCCAATCATGAACCTAGGTTGTTTATGCCTTAGTTGGGCCCTGATCCTCTGTGAATCCTAAAATATCATTCCCATGACCCAGGAGGGAGTCACAGGCTCCATCCAGGAAAGAGAAATTAATACGACTTAGAATGTCTGACATGGAAAGGGAATAGTCCTTCTTTGAAATGGGGAGTATGCTTTTGTCAGATGGGCAGGCATGTCCTTTGGTGATATGCCAAATAAGACAAGTACAGGTATACTAGATTCCTTAGGCACAATTTATTTACAGCTTCTGGTCCAGGAATAATTAACGCATACACACACATCTACAGGGTAAACAGGTTCACCACATTCTTAGGAGTCTGGTGTCCCTCACAAGGTCTTTGGGATTCTCAGGCTTGACACAGGTCAGCAGAGGAAACTTCTCAGTTTGGTAATTACTCATTGTCCACCTTATCTTGGAGTTACAACCACCTGCTGAAGTAAGCAAGCTTCTGTTAAATCCAGGTGACCAGCTGATCTTTCAGTGCATTAGGTAAAGGCCTTTTCCTCCTACCCCAGCTGAAGTTAGCACTCTTCTTAAGTTTTGCTGTGTTCTGGACTAACACCATCTTTTTGAACAACTTAGAAGCTATGGGGTTAATGATGACTCACCCTTTGTCGATATCTACTTGCTTGTGGGCAGGGACATGCTGAGTAGAGGACTCTACATGTGACATCCTTGGCTGTTGTGTTTCCTTACTCTGGGCCTGCAAACCAGAGGTCAGTGTTCTTAGCTCCTGTCCATTACACAGAAAGCACACTGCTCTTAAAGAGATGCTCTCATTTTCAGTTCACATAGTAGAACCATATCATGGGTCATTTTGTTCCCTGGTTCAGTCTGGGTTTCCTGACATGGTTTTCCATTCTGATATGAAATGTGCCATTTTGGGGTGGAAATGTATAGGATGCAATATCTCCTTATCTAGGATATGTTCCTGTTGCTGTAACATTTTAACTGCACCTATCTGAGCTAGCATAGTCTGAATGAAGTGAGAGTTTTCCCATATCCATGCAGGTATATTTCAGACAGCTGGTATATTTTCTAGACTTATCTAGGTTCATTCTATTAAGCAGTAGTTACCTCAGACACTCAGCATGGTTTCTTGCTGAGTGTTTGGGGCCTAAACCCAGAGAAAGGTAATGTGACATTTAGTTACGAGTAGGTGCATATGATTCCATTTTGTGATAGCTGGATTCAGAAAATCCTGGCAGCTGAACATGAAGCTAGAGGCAAAGAGCTCAGGGAGTTTGTGAACCCCACAGCAGAAGCCAAAATTTGCAAAATTCCAGCAATGGCCACTCTCACCAATAAAAATTCCTGCAGTCTTGAAGTGAGTGCTCAAATTCCTGCTGTGTGCCCAAATCACCCCCTTTGAGAATTCCCTTACACATATTTATATGTGATCACTCTTACCTCATCCGAAAAAAGATTTTGAGCTAAAAGCTTGTAGTTCATAGAGTATCAGAACCATACAGAGTAGGAGTTACTACAGATACTGTTACTGCTATAATGCAGAAAATGTTGCCATCAGCTTGTTCCTACAAATATTATCAGGATGTGAATAGACTGGATTGCTGTTTATCTGTCATCCTCTCTTTTCCTCTTCTGTACTACCTCATTTGGATCCAGTGAGTTGAGCGAGGAAGAATGACTCTTTACTAAATTGGCAGATCTCCCATGCATGCACCTAGACCAATAGAAAATGTGGATGTGCCTCTGTGATTTATTGTAGCATCAGTGTTCTTGTTGTTTTTGTTAAGGGGTCTATAACTATGTCCATTTTAAAATCTTATTTTCATATAACTTGTCCATGAACATTTATTCCATTTTGAAGCTTGCCATACAAGCTGTCAGCCAAGCAATGGTTTAAAAAGACATCCCTCCCCGAAAAAATTAAAACTCTTTTCAGCTGCTTTTATGTTATTGTACTGTGCTTATACTATTTTTCTATATTGTATATTTCCCCACCAAGTTTTGCTTCAGAATGGATTTTACTGGAAAAGTGAAGTCAGGTAAACGTCTAAGGGCCAGTCTACACTATGATGCTCCATTGGTAAGGCGCCCCGCTGTAGCACATCTGGTGAAGACATGCTATGCTGATGGGAGAGTGCTTAATAAAACCACCTCCACAAGAGGCAAGAAGCTATGTCGGTGGGAGAGCATCATAGTGCCAGTGTGGACAGCACTTAAATCAATGTAACTTGCATCACTCAGGGAGAGGTGTCTTTTTCATACCCCAGAGTGACATAAGTTACATTGACATAAGTGGTAGTGTAGATCAGCCCTGTAAGGTAGGGGTTTATTTTTCAATGAAAGATGCTACTGGTATATAAATGGACAGTTATCAGCCATAAAATCTTGCCAATTTTTTGACAGAGTATAGTTACCAGGGTATTGTTATATTTTTCCATACCACATACTGTGACAAAGCTCTGTCCTTGTTGCCGTGGGTCCCGCATTTCCTGGTGGATTTTGCTAGCCTCAGAGGCTCACTGTGACCTTCCACGTAGCCCTTCTCTCTCTGGAGGCAAGGGTCACAGCTTACTGAGCCACTTTCATCATAAGCCAGCAAGGGAGGTGAGGAGAAGCAACCCTCCCTCACACAGTCTCCGTTGTCTCCCAGTCTCAGTGGTTAATCGGGGAAGGAAGGGGGAGCCCAGGCCCACCCTCTACTCTGGGCTCCAGCCCGGGGATCCTAATAGTAGCAGCTATGGTAGCTGACTTTTTGGAAATAGGACATGTACAATCCCCCACAGCAGTCCCCACTCAATATCTCCTTCACCATTACTTCAGGGCCTCCTTCCTTGCGCCTGATATGGATTTGTACTGCTTAGTTCCTCCAACAGCACAGCTTCCTCCTACAGCTCCTGAAATACACACCTGACTGACTAACTGGGGGGCTTTTAACTAGTTCCAGCCAGCTCTTGATTGGCTTCAGGTGTCCCAATCAACCTAGCTATCTCCACTGCTTTCTAGAAGGATCTTGATTGGCCCAGGTGTCTTGATTAACCTGGAGCAACTGCCATTTGGATTACCATGGTACCAGGAATTTGTTTAGCCTGGGGCTAACATACCTGTTCCTCACTACTTTACTATAGCCATCTGGCCTTGCCCCATCACGATACATCTAGTCAAGATTTGTGTGTGTGTGTGTGTGTGTGTGTGTGTGTTTTAAGATTGAAAGTCCACTGAAACCAACCAAAAGGCCCTTAATGAAGACATGACTACCCGGAGGATATATATACACTTCAACTGCGGCAGTGGCACAATTGCAGCACCGCTTCAATGTAGACACCACCTACACTGCTGGGAGGGGTTCTCCCGTCAGCATAGATAATCACATCCACAACAGATGGTACCTAGGTTAAGAATTATTCTGGCAACCTAGCGCTGCCTACACAGGGGGTTAGGTTGGCATACCTATATCTCTCATGGACATGGGTTTTTCACATGCCTGAGAGATGTATGTCAATATAAGTTTCCAGCATAGACCAGCCCTGAGACTTAGCCAGGGTGTGAATCTACAGTGCACTAGCTTCCTGTATTCTAACTGTCTGTGGAACGTTTAGTGTGCAGTAGCAGGGTCCACACTGCTAGTTAATGCATGGCAAGCCCTGTTGAGTCACACCCCAGCTAACACACACTAAGTGTCTGTGCAGACAAACCCTGAGAGAGCATCCAGGGTGGATTTTCTCTGTCACATACTGGAACTGAAATTACTCTTCAAAATGGAGGGCCTCACCACAGACAACCAGACAAACTCTTCAAAGATAATGGTTTGCCACAATCCCTGAGCAGTGGGCAGCACTTGGGGTGTCCCAGGAGCTGTCCAGGAACCATATGTGATTCAGAGAATCACCATCAGGTCCCCAGTCCCTCCTTGCTCCAAGAGGGAAGTATAAAGTGGCTCAGATTATTCCCCTCCTCTCTCTCCCCCCACTTCCCGCACAAGTTGGTGCAGCTGTGATGAACTATGTGTTGAAGGGAAGGAGAAGCCAAGGCTCAACCAACACCCTGCCCCTGCCAAAGCTGGAGGGAAAAGAGTAGCCCTGTGGAAGCTGCCCTGTCCCACCAGTTTTATCTGTGATACACATAGCCAGAAGAAAAAGTACAGTGTTCCAGATACAACAGGTCTTAAATCCTGGCTCTGAATCTGCCCCAGCTTTGGTAGAAAAGATGTCAAAATGTCTAAAATGCCTATTTACTCAAGAGAAAGAAATGGTTTAGAATAAACCATTCTACTCCAGTGGGTATAGTATAACTTCTAATATTCAGGCCTTTTTCTGATGCACCATGCATGCATGCATGGAATACCCTATTTAGCTTGGTTTGCCAAGCCATCACTCTATCTAAAGACGGACTTCTTCTGCAATACCTACAAGAAGTGAATTAGACCAAATAAAAATGACATGTACATCCATACCTGTAGCACATCATAGTTTAGTTTCCTGAAAGTTGTAATACTTAGGTCTAATTCCAGTTGTTGGATAAGGTGACCATTTTGGCCAGGGCAGTCCCTTTTTGAAGCCCTGTCCTGCCATTCCTGACCTTTTTGACAAAAGTGGGCATTTGTCAAAAAAAATGGGGCATGGAGATGATCTGATGGTCCCTTCTGAGCTTAAAGGCTATGACTCTGTGTGTATATATATTGTTGCCCTTTTGTAGAGTATTAGGAGAATTCAGGGCCTTGTAGATCAGTTTTCTGTTTGAAGCAGAAATCAGTGATGTGGAGTCAGGTACAATTTTAGTGTAATTTGTTTGTTCACAAAAATGTACACAAGTCCTGTCTCCTTAAACAGGAATGATAACAAACAGCTCACAGGATACTTCCTCTGGTGGAAACCTCAAAGAAGGAACAACTGCCCTGTCTCCAGAATCAGGTGTCTTGAACCTCTGTCTCTCTGCAGGTCTTAACCCAAGTCTGATTGCTTCACAGACTCTGTTCCCCCTTTACCATTCATTTTCCATCAGTGAAACCCCTAGTCCTAGGTTGCTTGCTGAGACCAAAAGGCATGGAAAGGGGGAAATTCTCCTTTTGTGCAGCTGCTTT